>NC_135928.1:0-2500 GCF_964058835.1 Carex rostrata
CCGCTGGGCTGTTTTCGGGCCAATTTCCACCGACACTTGGCCGCATCCGCTGAGTTTTCCCCCGCTTAACTGTTTTCGGGTCACTTTTCCCCAACGTTAGCCGCTTCCGCTTGCCGCTGGGCTGTTTTCGGGCCATTTTTCCCCAACACTTGGCCGTATCCGCTTAGTTTTCCCCAACGCGTGGCCGCATCCGCTTAGTTTTCCCCCGCTGAACTGTTTTCGGGTCACTTTTGCCCAACGTTAGCCGCTTCCGCTTGCCGCTGGACTGTTTTCGGGCCAATTTCCACCGACTCTGGGCCGGATCCGCTTAGTTTTCCCCAACGCTTGGCTGCATCCGCTTAATTTTCCCCAGCTGAACTGTTTTCGGGTCACTTTGTCCCAACGTTAGCCGTTTCCGCTTGCCGCTGGACTGTTTTCGGGCCATTTTCCACCGACTCTTGGCAGTATCCGCTTGGTTTTGCCCAACGCTTGGCTGCTTCCGCATAATTTCCCCCAGCTGAACTGTTTTCGGGTCACTTTTGCCCAACGTTAGCCGTTTCCGCTTGCCGCTGGACTGTTTTCGGGCCATTTTTCACCGTCACTTGGCCGTATCCGCTTAGTTTTCGCCAACAATTGGCTGCATCCGCTTAATTTTCCAAGCTATACTGCTTTCGGGTCAGTTTTGCCCAACGTTAGCCGCTTCCGCTTGCCGCTGGGCTGTTTTCGGGCCATTTTCCACCCACGCTGGCACCGACGGGGCCATGTACACCCACGCGCGTGTACATGAGGGGGCACCCATTTTTGAAAACCTTGCCCCCCTATAGGGGAATATGCATTTTGAGGCTCTAGCCACGCCCAGGGTTACCACCCCCTGAAAATCCCCCAAGTCAAAATCACCCATGTAAAATATTCAAAAAAATCTCAAAAAATCACAAAAAATTTATAAAATCAAATAAATTCAAAAAAAAAAAAAAAATTTCAAAAATTCAAAAAAAATTCAAAAAATTCAAAAAAATTCAAAAAAATTCAAAAAATTCAAAAATTCAAAAAAAGTCCAAAAACCCAAAAAAACTTCAAAAATTTCAAAAATTCAAAAAAATTTCAAAAAAAATTTCAAAAATTTGCCCCGCTGAACTGTTTTCGGGCCAGTTTTGCCCAACGTTAGCCGCTTCCGCTTGCCGCTGGACTGTTTTCGGGCCAATTTCCACCGACTCTTGGCCGTATCCGCTTAGTTTTCCCCAACGTGTGGCCGCATCCGCTTAGTTTTCCCCCGCTGAACTGTTTTCGGGTCACTTTTGCCCAACGTTAGCCGCTTCCGCTTGCCGCTGGGCTGTTTTCGGGCCAATTTCCACCGACACTTGGCCGCATCCGCTTAGTTTTCCCCCGCTTAACTGTTTTCGGGTCACTTTTCCCCAACGTTAGCCGCTTCCGCTTGCCGCTGGGCTGTTTTCGGGCCATTTTTCCCCAACACTTGGCCGTATCCGCTTAGTTTTCCCCAACGCGTGGCCGCATCCGCTTAGTTTTCCCCCGCTGAACTGTTTTCGGGTCACTTTTGCCCAACGTTAGCCGCTTCCGCTTGCCGCTGGACTGTTTTCGGGCCAATTTCCACCGACTCTGGGCCGGATCCGCTTTGTTTTCCCCAACGCGTGGCCGCATCCGCTTAGTTTTCCCCCGCTTAACTGTTTTCGGGTCACTTTTCCCCAACGTTAGCCGCTTCCGCTTGCCGCTGGGCTGTTTTCGGGCCAATTTCCACCGACTCTTGGCCGGATCCGCTTAATTTTCCCCAGCTGAACTGTTTTCGGGTCATTTTAGCCCGACGGGGGCACCGACGGGACTGTTTTCGGGCCATTTTGCACCGACGCTTGGCCGCATGCGCTTAGTTTTGGGGCCATTTTTCACTGACGGCTGGCCGCATCCGCTTAGTTGCCCCCGCTTGGCTGATTTTTGCGCCGTTTTTTTTGTTGAACTTCAGGTTTCAAACTTCCAATTTTTTTCCAAACTGCAGATTTCATATTTTATATTTTTTATAAATTTGAACTTTTTCAAAATATCAAAAAAGTATTACAATATCCATAATTTGGATCGCGTACAATCCGGAAGTTTGAGAAATGGTCCACACCGGGTGTGAACCATCCAATCCGAAAAAAGTGGGAATTTTTACAAGCCGGAAAAACTGGAGTTTCAATGGCTCTTTGGACGGTTGTAATTCATTTGGACCAAAAATTGTCCAACCCACTTGCATAAGATCCGAAATTGTACAACCCAATTTTTTTTTTCCAAACTCCAAATTTCATATTTCATATTTTTAATAAATTTGAATTTTTGCCTACTTCCATAATTTGGATCGCGTACAATCCGGAAGTTTGAGAAATGGTCCACACCGGGTAGGAACCGTCCAATCCGAAAAAAGTGGGAATTTTTACAAGCCGGAAAAACTGGAGTTTCAATGGCTCTTTGGACGGTTGTAATTCATTTGGACCAAAAATTGTCCAACCCACTTGCATAAGATCCGAAATTGTAC
>NC_135928.1:12500-17500 GCF_964058835.1 Carex rostrata
TAGTTTTCCCCCGCTGGACTGTTTTCGGGTCACTTTTGCCCAACGTTAGCGGCTTCCGCTTGCCGCTGGACTGTTTTCGGGCCCTTTTTCACCGACCCTTGGCCGTATCCGCTTAGTTTTCCCCAACGCGTGGCCGCATCCGCTTAGTTTTCCCCCGCTGAACTGTTTTCGGGTCACTTTTGCCCAACGTTAGCCGCTTCCGCTTGCCGCTGGGCTGTTTTCGGGCCAATTTCCACCGACTCTTGGCCGTATCCGCTTAGTTTTCCCCAACGCGTGGCCGCATCCGCTTAGTTTTCCCCCGCTGAACTGTTTTCGGGTCAGTTTTGCCCAACGTTAGCCGCTTCCGCTTGCCGCTGGGCTGTTTTCGGGCCAATTTCCACCGACACTTGGCCGCATCCGCTTAGTTTTCCCCAACGCGTGGCCGCATCCGCTTAGTTTTCCCCCGCTGAACTGTTTTCGGGTCAGTTTTGCCCAACGTTAGCCGCTTCCGCTTGCCGCTGGGCTGTTTTCGGGCCAATTTCCACCGACACTTGGCCGCATCCGCTTAGTTTTCCCCAACGCGTGGCCGCATCCGCTTAGTTTTCCCCCGCTGAACTGTTTTTGGGTCAGTTTTGCCCAACGTTAGCCGCTTCCGCTTGCCGCTGGACTGTTTTCGGGCCAATTTCCACCGACTCTTGGCCGTATCCGCTTAGTTTTCCCCAACGCGTGGCCGCATCCGCTTAGTTTTCCCCCGCTGAACTGTTTTCGGGTCAGTTTTGCCCAACGTTAGCCGCTTCCGCTTGCCGCTGGGCTGTTTTCGGGCCAATTTCCACCGACACTTGGCCGCATCCGCTTAGTTTTCCCCAACGCGTGGCCGCATCCGCTTAGTTTTCCCCCGCTGAACTGTTTTCGGGTCAGTTTTGCCCAACGTTAGCCGCTTCCGCTTGCCGCTGGACTGTTTTCGGGCCAATTTCCACCGACTCTTGGCCGTATCCGCTTAGTTTTCCCCAATGCGTGGCCGAATCCGCTTAGTTTTCCCCCGCTGAACTGTTTTCGGGTCACTTTTGCCCAACGTTAGCCGCTTCCGCTTGCCGCTGGGCTGTTTTCGGGCCAATTTCCACCGACACTTGGCCGCATCCGCTTAGTTTTCCCCCGCTTAACTGTTTTCGGGTCACTTTTCCCCAACGTTAGCCGCTTCCGCTTGCCGCTGGGCTGTTTTCGGGCCATTTTTCCCCAACACTTGGCCGTATCCGCTTAGTTTTCCCCAACGCGTGGCCGCATCCGCTTAGTTTTCCCCCGCTGAACTGTTTTCGGGTCACTTTTGCCCAACGTTAGCCGCTTCCGCTTGCCGCTGGACTGTTTTCGGGCCAATTTCCACCGACTCTGGGCCGGATCCGCTTAGTTTTCCCCAACGCTTGGCTGCATCCGCTTAATTTTCCCCAGCTGAACTGTTTTCGGGTCACTTTGTCCCAACGTTAGCCGTTTCCGCTTGCCGCTGGACTGTTTTCGGGCCATTTTCCACCGACTCTTGGCCGTATCCGCTTGGTTTTGCCCAACGCTTGGCTGCTTCCGCATAATTTCCCCCAGCTGAACTGTTTTCGGGTCACTTTTGCCCAACGTTAGCCGTTTCCGCTTGCCGCTGGACTGTTTTCGGGCCATTTTTCACCGTCACTTGGCCGTATCCGCTTAGTTTTCGCCAACAATTGGCTGCATCCGCTTAATTTTCCAAGCTATACTGCTTTCGGGTCAGTTTTGCCCAACGTTAGCCGCTTCCGCTTGCCGCTGGGCTGTTTTCGGGCCATTTTCCACCCACGCTGGCACCGACGGGGCCATGTACACCCACGCGCGTGTACATGAGGGGGCACCCATTTTTGAAAACCTTGCCCCCCTATAGGGGAATATGCATTTTGAGGCTCTAGCCACGCCCAGGGTTACCACCCCCTGAAAATCCCCCAAGTCAAAATCACCCATGTAAAATATTCAAAAAAATCTCAAAAAATCACAAAAAATTTATAAAATCAAATAAATTAAAAAAAAAAAAAATTTTCAAAAATTCAAAAAAAATTCAAAAAATTCAAAAAAATTCAAAAAAATTCAAAAAATTCAAAAATTCAAAAAAAGTCCAAAAACCCAAAAAAACTTCAAAAATTTCAAAAATTCAAAATAATTTCAAAAAAATTTCAAAAATTTGCCCCGCTGAACTGTTTTCGGGTCAGTTTTGCCCAACGTTAGCCGCTTCCGCTTGCCGCTGGACTGTTTTCGGGCCAATTTCCACCGACTCTTGGCCGTATCCGCTTAGTTTTCCCCAACGCGTGGCCGCATCCGCTTAGTTTTCCCCCGCTGAACTGTTTTCGGGTCACTTTTGCCCAACGTTAGCCGCTTCCGCTTGCCGCTGGGCTGTTTTCGGGCCAATTTCCACCGACACTTGGCCGCATCCGCTTAGTTTTCCCCAACGCGTGGCCGCATCCGCTTAGTTTTCCCCCGCTGAACTGTTTTCGGGTCAGTTTTGCCCAACGTTAGCCGCTTCCGCTTGCCGCTGGACTGTTTTCGGGCCAATTTCCACCGACTCTTGGCCGTATCCGCTTAGTTTTCCCCAACGCGTGGCCGCATCCGGTTAGTTTTCCCCCGCTGAACTGTTTTCGGGTCACTTTTGCCCAACGTTAGCCGCTTCCGCTTGCCGCTGGGCTGTTTTCGGGCCAATTTCCACCGACACTTGGCCGCATCCGCTTAGTTTTCCCCCGCTTAACTGTTTTCGGGTCACTTTTCCCCAACGTTAGCCGCTTCCGCTTGCCGCTGGGCTGTTTTCGGGCCATTTTTCCCCAACACTTGGCCGTATCCGCTTAGTTTTCCCCAACGCGTGGCCGCATCCGCTTAGTTTTCCCCCGCTGAACTGTTTTCGGGTCACTTTTGCCCAACGTTAGCCGCTTCCGCTTGCCGCTGGACTGTTTTCGGGCCAATTTCCACCGACTCTGGGCCGGATCCGCTTAGTTTTCCCCAACGCTTGGCTGCATCCGCTTAATTTTCCCCAGCTGAACTGTTTTCGGGTCACTTTGTCCCAACGTTAGCCGTTTCCGCTTGCCGCTGGACTGTTTTCGGGCCATTTTCCACCGACTCTTGGCCGTATCCGCTTGGTTTTGCCCAACGCTTGGCTGCTTCCGCATAATTTCCCCCAGCTGAACTGTTTTCGGGTCACTTTTGCCCAACGTTAGCCGTTTCCGCTTGCCGCTGGACTGTTTTCGGGCCATTTTTCACCGTCACTTGGCCGTATCCGCTTAGTTTTCGCCAACAATTGGCTGCATCCGCTTAATTTTCCAAGCTATACTGCTTTCGGGTCAGTTTTGCCCAACGTTAGCCGCTTCCGCTTGCCGCTGGGCTGTTTTCGGGCCATTTTCCACCCACGCTGGCACCGACGGGGCCATGTACACCCACGCGCGTGTACATGAGGGGGCACCCATTTTTGAAAACCTTGCCCCCCTATAGGGGAATATGCATTTTGAGGCTCTAGCCACGCCCAGGGTTACCACCCCCTGAAAATCCCCCAAGTCAAAATCACCCATGTAAAATATTCAAAAAAATCTCAAAAAATCACAAAAAATTTATAAAATCAAATAAATTAAAAAAAAAAAAAAATTTCAAAAATTCAAAAAAAATTCAAAAAATTCAAAAAAATTCAAAAAAATTCAAAAAATTCAAAAATTCAAAAAAAGTCCAAAAACCCAAAAAAACTTCAAAAATTTCAAAAATTCAAAATAATTTCAAAAAAATTTCAAAAATTTGCCCCGCTGCTGAACTGTTTTCGGGCCAGTTTTGCCCAACGTTAGCCGCTTCCGCTTGCCGCTGGACTGTTTTCGGGCCAATTTCCACCGACTCTTGGCCGTATCCGCTTAGTTTTCCCCAACGCGTGGCCGCATCCGCTTAGTTTTCCCCCGCTGAACTGTTTTCGGGTCACTTTTGCCCAACGTTAGCCGCTTCCGCTTGCCGCTGGGCTGTTTTCGGGCCAATTTCCACCGACACTTGGCCGCATCCGCTTAGTTTTCCCCCGCTTAACTGTTTTCGGGTCACTTTTCCCCAACGTTAGCCGCTTCCGCTTGCCGCTGGGCTGTTTTCGGGCCATTTTTCCCCAACACTTGGCCGTATCCGCTTAGTTTTCCCCAACGCGTGGCCGCATCCGCTTAGTTTTCCCCCGCTGAACTGTTTTCGGGTCACTTTTGCCCAACGTTAGCCGCTTCCGCTTGCCGCTGGACTGTTTTCGGGCCAATTTCCACCGACTCTGGGCCGGATCCGCTTTGTTTTCCCCAACGCGTGGCCGCATCCGCTTAGTTTTCCCCCGCTTAACTGTTTTCGGGTCACTTTTCCCCAACGTTAGCCGCTTCCGCTTGCCGCTGGGCTGTTTTCGGGCCAATTTCCACCGACTCTTGGCCGGATCCGCTTAATTTTCCCCAGCTGAACTGTTTTCGGGTCATTTTAGCCCGACGGGGGCACCGACGGGACTGTTTTCGGGCCATTTTGCACCGACGCTTGGCCGCATGCGCTTAGTTTTGGGGCCATTTTTCACTGACGGCTGGCCGCATCCGCTTAGGTGCCCCCGCTTGGCTGATTTTTGCGCCGTTTTTTTTGTTGAACTTCAGGTTTCAAACTTCCAATTTTTTTCCAAACTGCAGATTTCATATTTTATATTTTTTATAAATTTGAACTTTTTCAAAATATCAAAAAAGTATTACAATATCCATAATTTGGATCGCGTACAATCCGGAAGTTTGAGAAATGGTCCACACCGGGTGTGAACCATCCAATCCGAAAAAAGTGGGAATTTTTACAAGCCGGAAAAACTGGAGTTTCAATGGCTCTTTGGACGGTTGTAATTCATTTGGACCAAAAATTGTCCAACCCACTTGCATAAGATCCGAAATTGTACAACCCAATTTTTTTTTTTCCAAACTCCAAATTTCATATTTCATATTTTTAATAAATTTGAATTTTTGCCTACATCCATAATTTGGATCGCGTACAATCCGGAAGTT
>NC_135928.1:27500-32500 GCF_964058835.1 Carex rostrata
GCCTTTCGTCTCGGGGCGTGGACCGACGCCGGCTGTGACGGCGGCCCAAGGCCGGGCTCGTCCCGGATTATGCCGTCGGCGCGGCCGCTGACCCCGCGCGCGCTCTGCGTGCCCGTGCGGCACTGCGCTGCGGGCGCGTCGGCCTGCGAGCTCCCCATCCGACCCGTCTTGAAACACGGACCAAGGAGTCTGACATGCGTGCGAGTCGACGGGTGCTGAAACCCGGGAGGCGCAAGGAAGCTGACGAGCGGGTAATCACCGCTGGCCGACCCCGATCTTCTGTGAAGGGTTCGAGTTGGAGCATGCCTGTCGGGACCCGAAAGATGGTGAACTATGCCTGAGCGAGGCGAAGCCAGAGGAAACTCTGGTGGAGGCCCGAAGCGATACTGACGTGCAAATCGTTCGTCTGACTTGGGTATAGGGGCGAAAGACTAATCGAACCATCTAGTAGCTGGTTCCCTCCGAAGTTTCCCTCAGGATAGCTGGAGCCCGCTCACGAGTTCTATCGGGTAAAGCCAATGATTAGAGGCATCAACGCGTGGCCGCATCCGCTTAGTTTTCCCCCGCTGAACTGTTTTCGGGTCAGTTTTGCCCAACGTTAGCCGCTTCCGCTTGCCGCTGGACTGTTTTCGGGCCAATTTCCACCGACTCTTGGCCGTATCCGCTTAGTTTTCCCCAACGCGTGGCCGAATCCGCTTAGTTTTCCCCCGCTGAACTGTTTTCGGGTCACTTTTGCCCAACGTTAGCCGCTTCCGCTTGCCGCTGGGCTGTTTTCGGGCCAATTTCCACCGACACTTGGCCGCATCCGCTTAGTTTTCCCCCGCTTAACTGTTTTCGGGTCACTTTTCCCCAACGTTAGCCGCTTCCGCTTGCCGCTGGGCTGTTTTCGGGCCATTTTTCCCCAACACTTGGCCGTATCCGCTTAGTTTTCCCCAACGCGTGGCCGCATCCGCTTAGTTTTCCCCCGCTGAACTGTTTTCGGGTCACTTTTGCCCAACGTTAGCCGCTTCCGCTTGCCGCTGGACTGTTTTCGGGCCAATTTCCACCGACTCTGGGCCGGATCCGCTTAGTTTTCCCCAACGCTTGGCTGCATCCGCTTAATTTTCCCCAGCTGAACTGTTTTCGGGTCACTTTGTCCCAACGTTAGCCGTTTCCGCTTGCCGCTGGACTGTTTTCGGGCCATTTTCCACCGACTCTTGGCCGTATCCGCTTGGTTTTGCCCAACGCTTGACTGCTTCCGCTTAATTTCCCCCAGCTGAACTGTTTTCGGGTCACTTTTGCCCAACGTTAGCCGTTTCCGCTTGCCGCTGGACTGTTTTCGGGCCATTTTTCACCGACACTTGGCCGTATCCGCTTAGTTTTCGCCAACAATTGGCTGCATCCGCTTAATTTTCCAAGCTATACTGCTTTCGGGTCAGTTTTGCCCAACGTTAGCCGCTTCCGCTTGCCGCTGGGCTGTTTTCGGGCCATTTTCCACCCACGCTGGCACCGACGGGGCCATGTACACCCACGCGCGTGTACATGAGGGGGCACCCATTTTTGAAAACCTTGCCCCCCTATAGGGGAATATGCATTTTGAGGCTCTAGCCACGCCCAGGGTTACCACCCCCTGAAAATCCCCCAAGTCAAAATCACCCATGTAAAATATTCAAAAAAATCTCAAAAAATCACAAAAAATTTATAAAATCAAATAAATTAAAAAAAAAAAAAAAATTTCAAAAATTCAAAAAAAATTCAAAAAATTCAAAAAAATTCAAAAAAATTCAAAAAATTCAAAAATTCAAAAAAAGTCCAAAAACCCAAAAAAACTTCAAAAATTTCAAAAATTCAAAATAATTTCAAAAAAATTTCAAAAATTTGCCCCGCTGAACTGTTTTCGGGTCAGTTTTGCCCAACGTTAGCCGCTTCCGCTTGCCGCTGGACTGTTTTGGGGCCAATTTCCACCGACTCTTGGCCGTATCCGCTTAGTTTTCCCCAACGCGTGGCCGCATCCGCTTAGTTTTCCCCCGCTGAACTGTTTTCGGGTCACTTTTGCCCAACGTTAGCCGCTTCCGCTTGCCGCTGGGCTGTTTTCGGGCCAATTTCCACCGACACTTGGCCGCATCCGCTTAGTTTTCCCCAACGCGTGGCCGCATCCGCTTAGTTTTCCCCCGCTGAACTGTTTTCGGGTCAGTTTTGCCCAACGTTAGCCGCTTCCGCTTGCCGCTGGACTGTTTTCGGGCCAATTTCCACCGACTCTTGGCCGTATCCGCTTAGTTTTCCCCAACGCGTGGCCGCATCCGGTTAGTTTTCCCCCGCTGAACTGTTTTCGGGTCACTTTTGCCCAACGTTAGCCGCTTCCGCTTGCCGCTGGGCTGTTTTCGGGCCAATTTCCACCGACACTTGGCCGCATCCGCTTAGTTTTCCCCCGCTTAACTGTTTTCGGGTCACTTTTCCCCAACGTTAGCCGCTTCCGCTTGCCGCTGAGCTGTTTTCGGGCCATTTTTCCCCAACACTTGGCCGTATCCGCTTAGTTTTCCCCAACGCGTGGCCGCATCCGCTTAGTTTTCCCCCGCTGAACTGTTTTCGGGTCACTTTTGCCCAACGTTAGCCGCTTCCGCTTGCCGCTGGACTGTTTTCGGGCCAATTTCCACCGACTCTGGGCCGGATCCGCTTAGTTTTCCCCAACGCTTGGCTGCATCCGCTTAATTTTCCCCAGCTGAACTGTTTTCGGGTCACTTTGTCCCAACGTTAGCCGTTTCCGCTTGCCGCTGGACTGTTTTCGGGCCATTTTCCACCGACTCTTGGCCGTATCCGCTTGGTTTTGCCCAACGCTTGGCTGCTTCCGCATAATTTCCCCCAGCTGAACTGTTTTCGGGTCACTTTTGCCCAACGTTAGCCGTTTCCGCTTGCCGCTGGACTGTTTTCGGGCCATTTTTCACCGTCACTTGGCCGTATCCGCTTAGTTTTCGCCAACAATTGGCTGCATCCGCTTAATTTTCCAAGCTATACTGCTTTCGGGTCAGTTTTGCCCAACGTTAGCCGCTTCCGCTTGCCGCTGGGCTGTTTTCGGGCCATTTTCCACCCACGCTGGCACCGACGGGGCCATGTACACCCACGCGCGTGTACATGAGGGGGCACCCATTTTTGAAAACCTTGCCCCCCTATAGGGGAATATGCATTTTGAGGCTCTAGCCACGCCCAGGGTTACCACCCCCTGAAAATCCCCCAAGTCAAAATCACCCATGTAAAATATTCAAAAAAATCTCAAAAAATCACAAAAAATTTATAAAATCAAATAAATTCAAAAAAAAAAAAAAAATTTCAAAAATTCAAAAAAAATTCAAAAAATTCAAAAAAATTCAAAAAAATTCAAAAAATTCAAAAATTCAAAAAAAGTCCAAAAACCCAAAAAAACTTCAAAAATTTCAAAAATTCAAAAAAATTTCACAAAAAATTTCAAAAATTTGCCCCGCTGAACTGTTTTCGGGCCAGTTTTGCCCAACGTTAGCCGCTTCCGCTTGCCGCTGGACTGTTTTCGGGCCAATTTCCACCGACTCTTGGCCGTATCCGCTTAGTTTTCCCCAACGCGTGGCCGCATCCGCTTAGTTTTCCCCCGCTGAACTGTTTTCGGGTCACTTTTGCCCAACGTTAGCCGCTTCCGCTTGCCGCTGGGCTGTTTTCGGGCCAATTTCCACCGACACTTGGCCGCATCCGCTTAGTTTTCCCCCGCTGAACTGTTTTCGGGTCACTTTTCCCCAACGTTAGCCGCTTCCGCTTGCCGCTGGGCTGTTTTCGGGCCATTTTTCCCCAACACTTGGCCGTATCCGCTTAGTTTTCCCCAACGCGTGGCCGCATCCGCTTAGTTTTCCCCCGCTGAACTGTTTTCGGGTCACTTTTGCCCAACGTTAGCCGCTTCCGCTTGCCGCTGGGCTGTTCTCGGGCCAATTTCCACCGACACTTGGCCGCATCCGCTTAGTTTTCCCCAACGCGTGGCCGCATCCGCTTAGTTTTCCCCCGCTGAACTGTTTTCGGGTCAGTTTTGCCCAACGTTAGCCGCTTCCGCTTGCCGCTGGACTGTTTTCGGGCCAATTTCCACCGACTCTTGGCCGTATCCGCTTAGTTTTCCCCAACGCGTGGCCGCATCCGGTTAGTTTTCCCCCGCTGAACTGTTTTCGGGTCACTTTTGCCCAACGTTAGCCGCTTCCGCTTGCCGCTGGGCTGTTTTCGGGCCAATTTCCACCGACACTTGGCCGCATCCGCTTAGTTTTCCCCCGCTTAACTGTTTTCGGGTCACTTTTCCCCAACGTTAGCCGCTTCCGCTTGCCGCTGGGCTGTTTTCGGGCCATTTTTCCCCAACACTTGGCCGTATCCGCTTAGTTTTCCCCAACGCGTGGCCGCATCCGCTTAGTTTTCCCCCGCTGAACTGTTTTCGGGTCACTTTTGCCCAACGTTAGCCGCTTCCGCTTGCCGCTGGACTGTTTTCGGGCCAATTTCCACCGACTCTGGGCCGGATCCGCTTAGTTTTCCCCAACGCTTGGCTGCATCCGCTTAATTTTCCCCAGCTGAACTGTTTTCGGGTCACTTTGTCCCAACGTTAGCCGTTTCCGCTTGCCGCTGGACTGTTTTCGGGCCATTTTCCACCGACTCTTGGCCGTATCCGCTTGGTTTTGCCCAACGCTTGGCTGCTTCCGCATAATTTCCCCCAGCTGAACTGTTTTCGGGTCACTTTTGCCCAACGTTAGCCGTTTCCGCTTGCCGCTGGACTGTTTTCGGGCCATTTTTCACCGTCACTTGGCCGTATCCGCTTAGTTTTCGCCAACAATTGGCTGCATCCGCTTAATTTTCCAAGCTATACTGCTTTCGGGTCAGTTTTGCCCAACGTTAGCCGCTTCCGCTTGCCGCTGGGCTGTTTTCGGGCCATTTTCCACCCACGCTGGCACCGACGGGGCCATGTACACCCACGCGCGTGTACATGAGGGGGCACCCATTTTTGAAAACCTTGCCCCCCTATAGGGGAA
>NC_135928.1:42500-50000 GCF_964058835.1 Carex rostrata
GCGCCCCAATGAACCGTGTTTCGCCGGCTTTACGGCTGGGGATTTCAACCCGCGCGGCTACCCGCATCGGTCTTACGGGCGAAACTCCACGCGGAGTCGCCCTGCCCGAACGTGTTTCGCCGGCTTTACGGCTGGGGATTTCAACCCGCTCGGTCTCTGCGGGGCGCCTCCACGCTTAGGCGCCCCGCTCAACCGTGTTTCGCCGGCTTTACGGCTGGGGATTTCAACCCGCTCGGTCACTGCGGTGCGCCTCCACGCTTAGGCGCCCCGCTCAACCGTGTTTCGCCGGCTTTACGGCTGGGGATTTCAACCCGCGCGGCTACCCGCATCGGTCTTACGGGCGCCTCCACGCTTAGACGCCCTGCCCGAACGTGTTTCGCCGGCTTTACGGCTGGGGATTTCAACCCGCTCGGTCTCTGCGGGGCGCCTCCACGCTTAGGCGCCCCAATGAACCGTGTTTCGCCGGCTTTACGGCTGGGGATTTCAACCCGCGCGGCTACCCGCATCGGTCTTACGGGCGAAACTCCACGCGGAGTCGCCCTGCCCGAACGTTTTTCGCCGGCTTTACGGCTGGGGATTTCAACCCGCTCGGTCTCTGCGGGGCGCCTCCACGCTTAGGCGCCCCGCTCAACCGTGTTTCGCCGGCTTTACGGCTGGGGATTTCAACCCGCTCGGTCACTGCGGGGCGCCTCCACGCTTAGGCGCCCCGCTCAACCGTGTTTCGCCGGCTTTACGGCTGGGGATTTCAACCCGCGCGGCTACCCGCATCGGACTTACGGGCGCCTCCACGCTTAGACGCCCTGCCCGAACGTGTTTCGCCGGCTTTACGGCTGGGGATTTCAACCCGCTCGGTCTCTGCGGGGCGCCTCCACGCTTAGGCGCCCCAATGAACCGTGTTTCGCCGGCTTTACGGCTGGGGATTTCAACCCGCGCGGCTACCCGCATCGGTCTTACGGGCGAAACTCCACGCGGAGTCGCCCTGCCCGAACGTGTTTCGCCGGCTTTACGGCTGGGGATTTCAACCCGCTCGGTCTCTGCGGGGCGCCTCCACGCTTAGGCGCCCCGCTCAACCGTGTTTCGCCGGCTTTACGGCTGGGGATTTCAACCCGCTCGGTCTCTGCGGGGCGCCTCCACGCTTAGGCGCCCCAATGAACCGTGTTTCACCGGCTTTACGGCTGGGGATTTCAACCCGCGCGGCTACCCGCATCGGCCTTACGGGCGAAACTCCACGCGGAGTCACCCTGCCCGACCGCTTTTCGCCGGCTTTACGGCTGGGGATTTCAACCCGCATCGGTCTTACGGGCACCTCCACGCTTAGACGCCCTGCCCCACCGTGTTTCGCCGGCTCTACGGCTGGGGATTTCAACCCGCGTGGTCCGTGTTTTTCGGTAACATATTCGTGTTCCTTGCCCCCGACGGGCCGTGTTTTTCGGTAACAAAATCGTGTCTTTTGTCCCCGCTGCACCGTGTTTTTTGCGCCCGCTCAACCGTGTTTTTTGCCCCCGCTCAACCGTGCTTACTGCCCCCGCTCAGCCGTGTTTTTTCGGTAACATAATCGTGTTTTCGGGTAACATAATCTTGTTTTTCGGGCCATTTTACACCGACGGAGGCACCCACAGGGGCCATGTACACCCCGCTTGGCATGTACATGAGGGGCTGCCTCTTCCAAAAATCCTTCCCCCCTATAGGGGAATATGCATTTTGGGTCTCCAGCCACGCCCAGGGTTACCACCCCCTGGAAATCCCCCAGGTTTACCCCCCATTTTATGTGGATGCATAGATTCAGACCGCCCTGCTCCATCGCTTTTGGCCATTTTTGCCCAACGTTAGCCGCTTCGGCTTGCCGCTGGACTGTTTTCGGGCCTTTTTCACCGACGCTTGGCCGCATCCGCTTAGTTTTCCCCAACGCGTGGCCGCATCCGCTTAGTTTTCCCCCGCTGAACTGTTTTCGGGTCAGTTTTGCCCAACGTTAGCCGCTTCCGCTTGCCGCTGGACTGTTTTCGGGCCAATTTCCACCGACTCTTGGCCGTATCCGCTTAGTTTTCCCCAACGCGTGGCCGCATCCGCTTAGTTTTCCCCCGCTGAACTGTTTTCGGGTCAGTTTTGCCCAACGTTAGCCGCTTCCGCTTGCCGCTGGGCTGTTTTCGGGCCAATTTCCACCGACACTTGGCCGCATCCGCTTAGTTTTCCCCAACGCGTGGCCGCATCCGCTTAGTTTTCCCCCGCTGAACTGTTTTCGGGTCTGTTTTTCCCAACGTTAGCCGCTTCCGCTTGCCGCTGGACTGTTTTCGGGCCAATTTCCACCGACTCTTGGCCGTATCCGCTTAGTTTTCCCCAACGCGTGGCCGCATCCGCTTAGTTTTCCCCCGCTGAACTGTTTTCGGGTCACTTTTGCCCAACGTTAGCCGCTTCCGCTTGCCGCTGGGCTGTTTTCGGGCCAATTTCCACCGACACTTGGTCGCATCCGCTTAGTTTTCCCCAACGCGTGGCCGCATCCGCTTAGTTTTCCCCCGCTTAACTGTTTTCGGGTCACTTTTCCCCAACGTTAGCCGCTTCCGCTTGCCGCTGGGCTGTTTTCGGGCCATTTTTCCCCAACACTTGGCCGTATCCGCTTAGTTTTCCCCAACGCGTGGCCGCATCCGCTTAGTTTTCCCCCGCTGAACTGTTTTCGGGTCACTTTTGCCCAACGTTAGCCGCTTCCGCTTGCCGCTGGACTGTTTTCGGGCCAATTTCCACCGACTCTGGGCCGTATCCGCTTGGTTTTCCCCAACGCTTGGCTGCATCCGCTTAATTTTCCCCAGCTGAACTGTTTTCGGGTCACTTTGTCCCAACGTTAGCCGTTTCCGCTTGCCGCTGGACTGTTTTCGGGCCATTTTCCACCGACTCTTGGCCGTATCCGCTTGGTTTTGCCCAACGCTTGGCTGCTTCCGCTTAATTTCCCCCAGCTGAACTGTTTTCGGGTCACTTCTGCCCAACGTTAGCCGTTTCCGCTTGCCGCTGGACTGTTTTCGGGCCATTTTTCACCGTCACTTGGCCGTATCCGCTTAGTTTTCGCCAACAATTGGCTGCATCCGCTTAATTTTCCAAGCTATACTGCTTTCGGGTCAGTTTTGCCCAACGTTAGCCGTTTCCGCTTGCCGCTGGGCTGTTTTCGGGCCATTTTCCACCCACGCTGGCACCGACGGGGCCATGTACACCCACGCGCGTGTACATGAGGGGGCACCCATTTTTGAAAACCTTGCCCCCCTATAGGGGAATATGCATTTTGAGGCTCTAGCCACGCCCAGGGTTACCACCCCCTGAAAATCCCCCAAGTCAAAATCACCCATGTAAAATATTCAAAAAAATCTCAAAAAATCACAAAAAATTTATAAAATCAAATAAATTCAAAAAAAAAAAAAAAATTTCAAAAATTCAAAAAAAATTCAAAAAATTCAAAAAAATTCAAAAAATTCAAAAATTCAAAAAAAGTCCAAAAACCCAAAAAAACTTCAAAAATTTCAAAAATTCAAAAAAATTTCAAAAAAAATTTCAAAAATTTGCCCCGCTGAACTGTTTTCGGGCCAGTTTTGCCCAACGTTAGCCGCTTCCGCTTGCCGCTGGACTGTTTTCGGGCCAATTTCCACCGACTCTGGCCGTATCCGCTTAGTTTTCCCCAACGCGTGGCCGCATCCGCTTAGTTTTCCCCCGCTGAACTGTTTTCGGGTCACTTTTGCCCAACGTTAGCCGCTTCCGCTTGCCGCTGGACTGTTTTCGGGCCAATTTCCACCGACTCTTGGCCGTATCCGCTTAGTTTTCCCCAACGCGTGGCCGCATCCGCTTAGTTTTCCCCCGCTGAACTGTTTTCGGGTCAGTTTTGCCCAACGTTAGCCGCTTCCGCTTGCCGCTGGGCTGTTTTCGGGCCAATTTCCACCGACACTTGGCCGCATCCGCTTAGTTTTCCCCAACGCGTGGCCGCATCCGCTTAGTTTTCCCCCGCTGAACTGTTTTCGGGTCTGATTTGCCCAACGTTAGCCGCTTCCGCTTGCCGCTGGACTGTTTTCGGGCCAATTTCCACCGACTCTTGGCCGTATCCGCTTAGTTTTCCCCAACGCGTGGCCGCATCCGCTTAGTTTTCCCCCGCTGAACTGTTTTCGGGTCACTTTTGCCCAATGTTAGCCGCTTCCGCTTGCCGCTGGGCTGTTTTCGGGCCAATTTCCACCGACACTTGGCCGCATCCGCTTAGTTTTCCCCAACGCGGGGCCGCATCCGCTTAGTTTTCCCCCGCTTAACTGTTTTCGGGTCACTTTTCCCCAACGTTAGCCGCTTCCGCTTGCCGCTGGGCTGTTTTCGGGCCATTTTTCCCCAACACTTGGCCGTATCCGCTTAGTTTTCCCCAACGCGTGGCCGCATCCGCTTAGTTTTCCCCCGCTGAACTGTTTTCGGGTCACTTTTGCCCAACGTTAGCCGCTTCCGCTTGCCGCTGGACTCTTTTCGGGCCAATTTCCACCGACTCTGGGCCGTATCCGCTTGGTTTTCCCCAACGCTTGGCTGCATCCGCTTAATTTTCCCCAGCTGAACTGTTTTCGGGTCACTTTGTCCAAACGTTAGCCGTTTCCGCTTGCCGCTGGACTGTTTTCGGGCCATTTTCCACCGACTCTTGGCCGTATCCGCTTGGTTTTGCCCAACGCTTGGCTGCTTCCGCTTAATTTCCCCCAGCTGAACTGTTTTCGGGTCACTTCTGCCCAACGTTAGCCGTTTCCGCTTGCCGCTGGACTGTTTTCGGGCCATTTTTCACCGTCACTTGGCCGTATCCGCTTAGTTTTCGCCAACAATTGGCTGCATCCGCTTAATTTTCCAAGCTATACTGCTTTCGGGTCAGTTTTGCCCAACGTTAGCCGTTTCCGCTTGCCGCTGGGCTGTTTTCGGGCCATTTTCCACCCACGCTGGCACCGACGGGGCCATGTACACCCACGCGCGTGTACATGAGGGGGCACCCATTTTTGAAAACCTTGCCCCCCTATAGGGGAATATGCATTTTGAGGCTCTAGCCACGCCCAGGGTTACCACCCCCTGAAAATCCCCCAAGTCAAAATCACCCATGTAAAATATTCAAAAAAATCTCAAAAAATCACAAAAAATTTATAAAATCAAATAAATTCAAAAAAAAAAAAAAAATTTCAAAAATTCAAAAAAAATTCAAAAAATTCAAAAAAATTCAAAAAATTCAAAAATTCAAAAAAAGTCCAAAAACCCAAAAAAACTTCAAAAATTTCAAAAATTCAAAAAAATTTCAAAAAAAATTTCAAAAATTTGCCCCGCTGAACTGTTTTCGGGCCAGTTTTGCCCAACGTTAGCCGCTTCCGCTTGCCGCTGGACTGTTTTCGGGCCAATTTCCACCGACTCTTGGCCTTATCCGCTTAGTTTTCCCCAACGCGTGGCCGCATCCGCTTAGTTTTCCCCCGCTGAACTGTTTTCGGGTCACTTTTGCCCAACGTTAGCCGCTTCCGCTTGCCGCTGGGCTGTTTTCGGGCCAATTTCCACCGACACTTGGCCGCATCCGCTTAGTTTTCCCCCGCTTAACTGTTTTCGGGTCACTTTTCCCCAACGTTAGCCGCTTCCGCTTGCCGCTGGGCTGTTTTCGGGCCATTTTTCCCCAACACTTGGCCGTATCCGCTTAGTTTTCCCCAACGCGTGGCCGCATCCGCTTAGTTTTCCCCCGCTGAACTGTTTTCGGGTCACTTTTGCCCAACGTTAGCCGCTTCCGCTTGCCGCTGGACTGTTTTCGGGCCATTTTCCACCGACTCTGGGCCGGATCCGCTTAGTTTTCCCCAACGCTTGGCGGCATCCGCTTAGTTTTCCCCCGCTGGACTGTTTTCGGGTCACTTTTGCCCAACGTTAGCGGCTTCCGCTTGCCGCTGGACTGTTTTCGGGCCCTTTTTCACCGACCCTTGGCCGTATCCGCTTAGTTTTCCCCAACGCGTGGCCGCATCCGCTTAGTTTTCCCCCGCTGAACTGTTTTCGGGTCACTTTTGCCCAACGTTAGCCGCTTCCGCTTGCCGCTGGGCTGTTTTCGGGCCATTTTTCCCCAACACTTGGCCGTATCCGCTTAGTTTTCCCCAACGCGTGGCCGCATCCGCTTAGTTTTCCCCCGCTGAACTGTTTTCGGGTCAGTTTTGCCCAACGTTAGCCGCTTCCGCTTGCCGCTGGGCTGTTTTCGGGCCAATTTCCACCGACTCTTGGCCGTATCCGCTTAGTTTTCCCCAACGCGTGGCCGCATCCGCTTAGTTTTCCCCCGCTGAACTGTTTTCGGGTCACTTTTGCCCAGCGTTAGCCGCTTCCGCTTGCCGCTGGACTGTTTTCGGGCCAATTTCCACCGACTCTGGGCCGGATCCGCTTAGTTTTCCCCAACGCTTGGCTGCATCCGCTTAATTTTCCCCAGCTGAACTGTTTTCGGGTCACTTTGTCCCAACGTTAGCCGTTTCCGCTTGCCGCTGGACTGTTTTCGGGCCATTTTCCACCGACTCTTGGCCGTATCCGCTTGGTTTTGCCCAACGCTTGGCTGCTTCCGCTTAATTTCCCCCAGCTGAACTGTTTTCGGGTCACTTTTGCCCAACGTTAGCCGTTTTCGCTTGCCGCTGGACTGTTTTCGGGCCATTTTTCACCGTCACTTGGCCGTATCCGCTTAGTTTTCGCCAACAATTGGCTGCATCCGCTTAATTTTCCAAGCTATACTGCTTTCGGGTCAGTTTTGCCCAACGTTAGCCGCTTCCGCTTGCCGCTGGGCTGTTTTCGGGCCATTTTCCACCCACGCTGGCACCGACGGGGCCATGTACACCCACGCGCGTGTACATGAGGGGGCACCCATTTTTGAAAACCTTGCCCCCCTATAGGGGAATATGCATTTTGAGGCTCTAGCCACGCCCAGGGTTACCACCCCCTGAAAATAAATTTATAAAATCAAATAAATTAAAAAAAAAAAAAAAAAATTTCAAAAATTCAAAAAAAATTCAAAAAATTCAAAAAAATTCAAAAAAATTCAAAAAATTCAAAAATTCAAAAAAAGTCCAAAAACCCAAAAAAACTTCAAAAATTTCAAAAATTCAAAAAAATTTCAAAAAAATTTCAAAAATTTGCCCCGCTGAACTGTTTTCGGGTCAGTTTTGCCCAACGTTAGCCGCTTCCGCTTGCCGCTGGACTGTTTTCGGGCCAATTTCCACCGACTCTTGGCCGTATCCGCTTAGTTTTCCCCAACGCGTGGCCGCATCCGCTTAGTTTTCCCCCGCTGAACTGTTTTCGGGTCACTTTTGCCCAACGTTAGCCGCTTCCGCTTGCCGCTGGGCTGTTTTCGGGCCAATTTCCACCGACACTTGGCCGCATCCGCTTAGTTTTCCCCCGCTTAACTGTTTTCGGGTCACTTTTCCCCAACGTTAGCCGCTTCCGCTTGCCGCTGGGCTGTTTTCGGGCCATTTTTCCCCAACACTTGGCCGTATCCGCTTAGTTTTCCCCAACGCGTGGCCG
>NC_135928.1:60000-67500 GCF_964058835.1 Carex rostrata
TTAGACGCCCTGCCCGAACATGTTTCGCCGGCTTTACGGCTGGGGAGTTCAACCCGCTCGGTCTCTGCGGGGCGCCTCCACGCTTAGGCGCCCCAATGAACCGTGTTTCGCCGGCTTTACGGCTGGGGATTTCAACCCGCGCGGCTACCCGCATCGGTCTTACCGGCGAAACTCCACGCGGAGTCGCCCTGCCCGAACGTTTTTCGCCGGCTTTACGGCTGGGGATTTCAACCCGCTCGGTCTCTGCGGGGCGCCTCCACGCTTAGGCGCCCCGCTCAACCGTGTTTCGCCGGCTTTACGGCTGGGGATTTCAACCCGCTCGGTCACTGCGGGGCGCCTCCACGCTTAGGCGCCCCGCTCAACCGTGTTTCGCCGGCTTTACGGCTGGGGATTTCAACCCGCGCGGCTACCCGCATCGGACTTACGGGCGCCTCCACGCTTAGACGCCCTGCCCGAACGTGTTTCGCCGGCTTTACGGCTGGGGATTTCAACCCGCTCGGTCTCTGCGGGGCGCCTCCACGCTTAGGCGCCCCAATGAACCGTGTTTCGCCGGCTTTACGGCTGGGGATTTCAACCCGCGCGGCTACCCGCATCGGTCTTACGGGCGAAACTCCACGCGGAGTCGCCCTGCCCGAACGTGTTTCGCCGGCTTTACGGCTGGGGATTTCAACCCGCTCGGTCTCTGCGGGGCGCCTCCACGCTTAGGCGCCCCGCTCAACCGTGTTTCGCCGGCTTTACGGCTGGGGATTTCAACCCGCTCGGTCTCTGCGGGGCGCCTCCACGCTTAGGCGCCCCAATGAACCGTGTTTCGCCGGCTTTACGGCTGGGGATTTCAACCCGCTCGGTCTCTGCGGGGCGCCTCCACGCTTAGGCGCCCCAATGAACCGTGTTTCACCGGCTTTACGGCTGGGGATTTCAACCCGCGCGGCTACCCGCATCGGCCTTACGGGCGAAACTCCACGCGGAGTCACCCTGCCCGACCGCTTTTCGCCGGCTTTACGGCTGGGGATTTCAAACCGCATCGGTCTTACGGGCACCTCCACGCTTAGACGCCCTGCCCCACCGTGTTTCGCCGGCTCTACGGCTGGGGATTTCAACCCGCGTGGTCCGTGTTTTTCGGTAACATATTCGTGTTCCTTGCCCCCGACGGGCCGTGTTTTTCGGTAACAAAATCGTGTCTTTTGTCCCCGCTGCACCGTGTTTTTTGCCCCCGCTCAACCGTGTTTTTTGCCCCCGCTCAACCGTGCTTACTGCCCCCGCTCAGCCGTGTTTTTTCGGTAACATAATCGTGTTTTCGGGTAACATAATCTTGTTTTTCGGGCCATTTTACACCGACGGAGGCACCCACAGGGGCCATGTACACCCCGCTTGGCATGTACATGAGGGGCTGCCTCTTCCAAAAATCCTTCCCCCCTATAGGGGAATATGCATTTTGGGTCTCCAGCCACGCCCAGGGTTACCACCCCCTGGAAATCCCCCAGGTTTACCCCCCATTTTATGTGGATGCATAGATTCAGACCGCCCTGCTCCATCGCTTTTGGCCATTTTTGCCCAACGTTAGCCGCTTCGGCTTGCCGCTGGACTGTTTTCGGGCCTTTTTCACCGACGCTTGGCCGTATCCGCTTAGTTTTCCCCAACGCTTGGCCGCATCCGCTTAGTTTTCCCCCGCTGGACTGTTTTCGGGTCACTTTTGCCCAACGTTAGCGGCTTCCGCTTGCCGCTGGACAGTTTTCGGGCCCTTTTTCACCGACCCTTGGCCGTATCCGCTTAGTTTTCCCCAACGCGTGGCCGCATCCGCTTAGTTTTCCCCCGCTGAACTGTTTTCGGGTCACTTTTGCCCAACGTTAGCCGCTTCCGCTTGCCGCTGGGCTGTTTTCGGGCCATTTTTCCCCAACACTTGGCCGTATCCGCTTAGTTTTCCCCAACGCGTGGCCGCATCCGCTTAGTTTTCCCCCGCTGAACTGTTTTCGGGTCAGTTTTGCCCAACGTTAGCCGCTTCCGCTTGCCGCTGGACTGTTTTCGGGCCAATTTCCACCGACTCTTGGCCGTATCCGCTTAGTTTTCCCCAACGCGTGGCCGCATCCGCTTAGTTTTCCCCCGCTGAACTGTTTTCGGGTCAGTTTTGCCCAACGTTAGCCGCTTCCGCTTGCCGCTGGGCTGTTTTCGGGCCAATTTCCACCGACACTTGGCCGCATCCGCTTAGTTTTCCCCAACGCGTGGCCGCATCCGCTTAGTTTTCCCCCGCTGAACTGTTTTCGGGTCAGTTTTGCCCAACGTTAGCCGCTTCCGCTTGCCGCTGGACTGTTTTCGGGCCAATTTCCACCGACTCTTGGCCGTATCCGCTTAGTTTTCCCCAACGCGTGGCCGCATCCGCTTAGTTTTCCCCCGCTGAACTGTTTTCGGGTCACTTTTGCCCAACGTTAGCCGCTTCCGCTTGCCGCTGGGCTGTTTTCGGGCCAATTTCCACCGACACTTGGCCGCATCCGCTTAGTTTTCCCCAACGCGTGGCCGCATCCGCTTAGTTTTCCCCCGCTTAACTGTTTTCGGGTCACTTTTCCCCAACGTTAGCCGCTTCCGCTTGCCGCTGGGCTGTTTTCGGGCCATTTTTCCCCAACACTTGGCCGTATCCGCTTAGTTTTCCCCAACGCGTGGCCGCATCCGCTTAGTTTTCCCCCGCTGAACTGTTTTCGGGTCACTTTTGCCCAACGTTAGCCGCTTCCGCTTGCCGCTGGACTGTTTTCGGGCCAATTTCCACCGACTCTGGGCCGTATCCGCTTGGTTTTCCCCAACGCTTGGCTGCATCCGCTTAATTTTCCCCAGCTGAACTGTTTTCGGGTCACTTTGTCCCAACGTTAGCCGTTTCCGCTTGCCGCTGGACTGTTTTCGGGCCATTTTCCACCGACTCTTGGCCGTATCCGCTTGGTTTTGCCCAACGCTTGGCTGCTTCCGCTTAATTTCCCCCAGCTGAACTGTTTTCGGGTCACTTCTGCCCAACGTTAGCCGTTTCCGCTTGCCGCTGGACTGTTTTCGGGCCATTTTTCACCGTCACTTGGCCGTATCCGCTTAGTTTTCGCCAACAATTGGCTGCATCCGCTTAATTTTCCAAGCTATACTGCTTTCGGGTCAGTTTTGCCCAACGTTAGCCGCTTCCGCTTGCCGCTGGGCTGTTTTCGGGCCATTTTCCACCCACGCTGGCACCGACGGGGCCATGTACACCCACGCGCGTGTACATGAGGGGGCACCCATTTTTGAAAACCTTGCCCCCCTATAGGGGAATATGCATTTTGAGGCTCTAGCCACGCCCAGGGTTACCACCCCCTGAAAATCCCCCAAGTCAAAATCACCCATGTAAAATATTCAAAAAAATCTCAAAAAATCACAAAAAATTTCTAAAATCAAATAAATTCAAAAAAAAAAAAAAAATTTCAAAAATTCAAAAAAAATTCAAAAAATTCAAAAAAATTCAAAAAATTCAAAAATTCAAAAAAAGTCCAAAAACCCAAAAAAACTTCAAAAATTTCAAAAATTCAAAAAAATTTCAAAAAAAATTTCAAAAATTTGCCCCGCTGAACTGTTTTCGGGCCAGTTTTGCCCAACGTTAGCCGCTTCCGCTTGCCGCTGGACTGTTTTCGGGCCAATTTCCACCGACTCTTGGCCGTATCCGCTTAGTTTTCCCCAACGCGTGGCCGCATCCGCTTAGTTTTCCCCCGCTGAACTGTTTTCGGGTCACTTTTGCCCAACGTTAGCCGCTTCCGCTTGCCGCTGGGCTATTTTCGGGCCAATTTCCACCGACACTTGGCCGCATCCGCTTAGTTTTCCCCCGCTTAACTGTTTTCGGGTCACTTTTCCCCAACGTTAGCCGCTTCCGCTTGCCGCTGGGCTGTTTTCGGGCCATTTTTCCCCAACACTTGGCCGTATCCGCTTAGTTTTCCCCAACGCGTGGCCGCATCCGCTTAGTTTTCCCCCGCTGAACTGTTTTCGGGTCACTTTTGCCCAACGTTAGCCGCTTCCGCTTGCCGCTGGACTGTTTTCGGGCCAATTTCCACCGACTCTGGGCCGGATCCGCTTAGTTTTCCCCAACGCTTGGCTGCATCCGCTTAATTTTCCCCAGCTGAACTGTTTTCGGGTCACTTTGTCCCAACGTTAGCCGTTTCCGCTTGCCGCTGGACTGTTTTCGGGCCATTTTCCACCGACTCTTGGCCGTATCCGCTTGGTTTTGCCCAACGCTTGGCTGCTTCCGCTTAATTTCCCCCAGCTGAACTGTTTTCGGGTCACTTCTGCCCAACGTTAGCCGTTTCCGCTTGCCGCTGGACTGTTTTCGGGCCATTTTTCACCGTCACTTGGCCGTATCCGCTTAGTTTTCGCCAACAATTGGCTGCATCCGCTTAATTTTCCAAGCTATACTGCTTTCGGGTCAGTTTTGCCCAATGTTAGCCGCTTCCGCTTGCCGCTGGGCTGTTTTCGGGCCATTTTCCACCCACGCTGGCACCGACGGGGCCATGTACACCCACGCGCGTGTACATGAGGGGGCACCCATTTTTGAAAACCTTGCCCCCCTATAGGGGAATATGCATTTTGAGGCTCTAGCCACGCCCAGGGTTACCACCCCCTGAAAATCCCCCAAGTCAAAATCACCCATGTAAAATATTCAAAAAAATCTCAAAAAATCACAAAAAATTTATAAAATCAAATAAATTCAAAAAAAAAAAAAAAATTCAAAAATTCAAAAAAAATTCAAAAAATTCAAAAAAATTCAAAAAATTCAAAAATTCAAAAAAAGTCCAAAAACCCAAAAAAACTTCAAAAATTTCAAAAATTCAAAAAAATTTCAAAAAAAATTTCAAAAATTTGCCCCGCTGAACTGTTTTCGGGCCAGTTTTGCCCAACGTTAGCCGCTTCCGCTTGCCGCTGGACTGTTTTCGGGCCAATTTCCACCGACTCTTGGCCGTATCCGCTTAGTTTTCCCCAACGCGTGGCCGCATCCGCTTAGTTTTCCCCCGCTGAACTGTTTTCGGGTCACTTTTGCCCAACGTTAGCCGCTTCCGCTTGCCGCTGGGCTGTTTTCGGGCCAATTTCCACCGACACTTGGCCGCATCCGCTTAGTTTTCCCCCGCTTAACTGTTTTCGGGTCACTTTTCCCCAACGTTAGCCGCTTCCGCTTGCCGCTGGGCTGTTTTCGGGCCATTTTTCCCCAACACTTGGCCGTATCCGCTTAGTTTTCCCCAACGCGTGGCCGCATCCGCTTAGTTTTCCCCCGCTGAACTGTTTTCGGGTCACTTTTGCCCAACGTTAGCCGCTTCCGCTTGCCGCTGGACTGTTTTCGGGCCAATTTCCACCGACTCTGGGCCGGATCCGCTTTGTTTTCCCCAACGCGTGGCCGCATCCGCTTAGTTTTCCCCCGCTTAACTGTTTTCGGGTCACTTTTCCCCAACGTTAGCCGTTTCCGCTTGCCGCTGGACTGTTTTCGGGCCATTTTCCACCGACTCTTGGCCGTATCCGCTTGGTTTTGCCCAACGCTTGGCTGCTTCCGCTTAATTTCCCCCAGCTGAACTGTTTTCGGGTCACTTCTGCCCAACGTTAGCCGTTTCCGCTTGCCGCTGGACTGTTTTCGGGCCATTTTTCACCGTCACTTGGCCGTATCCGCTTAGTTTTCGCCAACAATTGGCTGCATCCGCTTAATTTTCCAAGCTATACTGCTTTCGGGTCAGTTTTGCCCAATGTTAGCCGCTTCCGCTTGCCGCTGGGCTGTTTTCGGGCCATTTTCCACCCACGCTGGCACCGACGGGGCCATGTACACCCACGCGCGTGTACATGAGGGGGCACCCATTTTTGAAAACCTTGCCCCCCTATAGGGGAATATGCATTTTGAGGCTCTAGCCACGCCCAGGGTTACCACCCCCTGAAAATCCCCCAAGTCAAAATCACCCATGTAAAATATTCAAAAAAATCTCAAAAAATCACAAAAAATTTATAAAATCAAATAAATTCAAAAAAAAAAAAAAAATTCAAAAATTCAAAAAAAATTCAAAAAATTCAAAAAAATTCAAAAAATTCAAAAATTCAAAAAAAGTCCAAAAACCCAAAAAAACTTCAAAAATTTCAAAAATTCAAAAAAATTTCAAAAAAAATTTCAAAAATTTGCCCCGCTGAACTGTTTTCGGGCCAGTTTTGCCCAACGTTAGCCGCTTCCGCTTGCCGCTGGACTGTTTTCGGGCCAATTTCCACCGACTCTTGGCCGTATCCGCTTAGTTTTCCCCAACGCGTGGCCGCATCCGCTTAGTTTTCCCCCGCTGAACTGTTTTCGGGTCACTTTTGCCCAACGTTAGCCGCTTCCGCTTGCCGCTGGGCTGTTTTCGGGCCAATTTCCACCGACACTTGGCCGCATCCGCTTAGTTTTCCCCCGCTTAACTGTTTTCGGGCCATTTTTCCCCAACACTTGGCCGTATCTGCTTAGTTTTCCCCAACGCGTGGCCGCATCCGCTTAGTTTTCCCCCGCTGAACTGTTTTCGGGTCACTTTTGCCCAACGTTAGCCGCTTCCGCTTGCCGCTGGACTGTTTTCGGGCCAATTTCCACCGACTCTGGGCCGGATCCGCTTTGTTTTCCCCAACGCGTGGCCGCATCCGCTTAGTTTTCCCCCGCTTAACTGTTTTCGGGTCACTTTTCCCCAACGTTAGCCGCTTCCGCTTGCCGCTGGGCTGTTTTCGGGCCAATTTCCACCGACTCTTGGCCGGATCCGCTTAATTTTCCCCAGCTGAACTGTTTTCGGGTCATTTTAGCCCGACGGGGGCACCGACGGGACTGTTTTCGGGCCATTTTGCACCGACGCTTGGCCGCATGCGCTTAGTTTTGGGGCCATTTTTCACTGACGGCTGGCCGCATCCGCTTAGTTGCCCCCGCTTGGCTGATTTTTGCGCCGTTTTTTTTGTTGAACTTCAGGTTTCAAACTTCCAATTTTTTTCCAAACTGCAGATTTCATATTTTATATTTTTTATAAATTTGAACTTTTTCAAAATATCAAAAAAGTATTACAATATCCATAATTTGGATCGCGTACAATCCGGAAGTTTGAGAAATGGTCCACACCGGGTGTGAACCATCCAATCCGAAAAAAGTGGGAATTTTTACAAGCCGGAAAAACTGGAGTTTCAATGGCTCTTTGGACGGTTGTAATTCATTTGGACCAAAAATTGTCCAACCCACTTGCATAAGATCCGAAATTGTACAACCCAATTTTTTTTTTCCAAACTCCAAATTTCATATTTCATATTTTTAATAAATTTGAATTTTTGCCTACATCCATAATTTGGATCGCGTACAATCCGGAAGTTTGAGAAATGGTCCACACCGGGTAGGAACCGTCCAATCCGAAAAAAGTGGGAATTTTTACAAGCCGGAAAAACTGGAGTTTCAATGGCTCTTTGGACGGTTGTAATTCATTTGGACCAAAAATTGTCCAACCCACTTGCATAAGATCCGAAATTGTACAACCCAATTTTTTT
>NC_135928.1:77500-82500 GCF_964058835.1 Carex rostrata
ACGGCTGGGGATTTCAACCCGCTCGGTCTCTGCGGGGCGCCTCCACGCTTAGGCGCCCCGCTCAACCGTGTTTCGCCGGCTTTACGGCTGGGGATTTCAACCCGCTCGGTCACTGCGGGGCGCCTCCACGCTTAGGCGCCCCGCTCAACCGTGTTTCGCCGGCTTTACGGCTGGGGATTTCAACCCGCGCGGCTACCCGCATCGGTCTTACGGGCGCCTCCACGCTTAGACGCCCTGCTCGAACGTGTTTCGCCGGCTTTACGGCTGGGGATTTCAACCCGCTCGGTCTCTGCGGGGCGCCTCCACGCTTAGGCGCCCCAATGAACCGTGTTTCGCCGGCTTTACGGCTGGGGATTTCAACCCGCGCAGCTACCCGCATCGGTCTTACGGGCGAAACTCCACGCGGAGTCGCCCTGCCCGAACTTGTTTCGCCGGCTTTACGGCTGGGGATTTCAACCCGCTCGGTCTCTGCGGGGCGCCTCCACGCTTAGGCGCCCCAATGAACCGTGTTTCGCCGGCTTTACGGCTGGGGATTTCAACCCGCGCGGCTACCCGCATCGGTCTTACGGGCGAAACTCCACGCGGAGTCGCCCTGCCCGAACTTGTTTCGCCGGCTTTACGGCTGGGGATTTCAACCCGCTCGGTCTCTGCGGGCGCCTCCACGCTTAGGCGCCCCAATGAACCGTGTTTCGCCGGCTTTACGGCTGGGGATTTCAACCCGCTCGGTCTCTGCGGGGCGCCTCCACGCTTAGGCGCCCCAATGAACCGTGTTTCGCCGGCTTTACGGCTGGGGATTTCAACCCGCTCGGTCTCTGCGGGGCGCCTCCACGCTTAGGCGCCCCAATGAACCGTGTTTCACCGGCTTTACGGCTGGGGATTTCAACCCGCGCGGCTACCCGCATCGGCCTTACGGGCGAAACTCCACGCGGAGTCACCCTGCCCGACCGCTTTTCGCCGGCTTTACGGCTGGGGATTTCAACCCGCATCGGTCTTACGGGCGCCTCCACGCTTAGACGCCCTGCCCCACCGTGTTTCGCCGGCTCTACGGCTGGGGATTTCAACCCGCGTGGTCCGTGTTTTTCGGTAACATATTCGTGTTCCTTGCCCCCGACGGGCCGTGTTTTTCGGTAACAAAATCGTGTCTTTTGTCCCCGCTGCACCGTGTTTTTTGCCCCGCTCAACCGTGTTTTTTGCCCCCGCTCAACCGTGCTTACTGCCCCCGCTCAACCGTGTTTTTTCGGTAACATAATCGTGTCTTCGGGTAACATAATCTTGTTTTTCGGGCCATTTTACACCGACGGAGGCACCCACAGGGGCCATGTACACCCCGCTTGGCATGTACATGAGGGGCTGCCTCTTCCAAAAATCCTTCCCCCCTATAGGGGAATATGCATTTTGGGTCTCCAGCCACGCCCAGGGTTACCACCCCCTGGAAATCCCCCAGGTTTACCCCCCATTTTATGTGGATGCATAGATTCAGACCGCCCTGCTCCACCGCTTTTGGCCATTTTTGCCCAACGTTAGCCGCTTCGGCGTGCCGCTGGACTGTTTTCGGGCCTTTTTCACCGACGCTTGGCCGTATCCGCTTAGTTTTCCCCAACGCTTGGCCGCATCCGCTTAGTTTTCCCCCGCTGGACTGTTTTCGGGTCACTTTTGCCCAACGTTAGCGGCTTCCGCTTGCCGCTGGACTGTTTTCGGGCCCTTTTTCACCGACCCTTGGCCGTATCCGCTTAGTTTTCCCCAACGCGTGGCCGCATCCGCTTAGTTTTCCCCCGCTGAACTGTTTTCGGGTCACTTTTGCCCAACGTTAGCCGCTTCCGCTTGCCGCTGGGCTGTTTTCGGGCCATTTTTCCCCAACACTTGGCCGTATCCGCTTAGTTTTCCCCAACGCGTGGCCGCATCCGCTTAGTTTTCCCCCGCTGAACTGTTTTCGGGTCAGTTTTGCCCAACGTTAGCCGCTACCGCTTGCCGCTGGACTGTTTTCGGGCCAATTTCCACTGACTCTTGGCCGTATCCGCTTAGTTTTCCCCAACGCGTGGCCGCATCCGCTTAGTTTTCCCCCGCTGAACTGTTTTCGGGTCAGTTTTGCCCAACGTTAGCCGCTTCCGCTTGCCGCTGGACTGTTTTCGGGCCAATTTCCACCGACTCTTGGCCGTATCCGCTTAGTTTTCCCCAACAAGTGGCCGCATCCGCTTAGTTTTCCCCCGCTGAACTGTTTTCGGGTCACTTTTGCCCAACGTTAGCCGCTTCCGCTTGCCGCTGGGCTGTTTTCGGGCCAATTTCCACCGACACTTGGCCGCATCCGCTTAGTTTTCCCCAACGCGTGGCCGCATCCGCTTAGTTTTCCCCCGCTTAACTGTTTTCGGGTCACTTTTCCCCAACGTTAGCCGCTTCCGCTTGCCGCTGGGCTGTTTTCGGGCCATTTTTCCCCAACACTTGGCCGTATCCGCTTAGTTTTCCCCAACGCGTGGCCGCATCCGCTTAGTTTTCCCCCGCTGAACTGTTTTCGGGTCACTTTTGCCCAACGTTAGCCGCTTCCGCTTGCCGCTGGACTGTTTTCGGGCCAATTTCCACCGACTCTGGGCCGGATCCGCTTAGTTTTCCCCAACGCTTGGCTGCATCCGCTTAATTTTCCCCAGCTGAACTGTTTTCGGGTCACTTTGTCCCAACGTTAGCCGTTTCCGCTTGCCGCTGGACTGTTTTCGGGCCATTTTCCACCGACTCTTGGCCGTATCCGCTTGGTTTTCCCCAACGCTTGGCTGCTTCCGCTTAATTTCCCCCAGCTGAACTGTTTTCGGGTCACTTTTGCCCAACGTTAGCCGTTTCCGCTTGCCGCTGGACTGTTTTCGGGCCATTTTTCACCGACACTTGGCCGTATCCGCTTAGTTTTCGCCAACAATTGCCTGCATCCGCTTAATTTTCCAAGCTATACTGCTTTCGGGTCAGTTTTGCCCAACGTTAGCCGCTTCCGCTTGCCGCTGGGCTGTTTTCGGGCCATTTTCCAACCACGCTGGCACCGACGGGGCCATGTACACCCACGCGCGTGTACATGAGGGGGCACCCATTTTTGAAAACCTTGCCCCCCTATAGGGGAATATGCATTTTGAGGCTCTAGCCACGCCCAGGGTTACCACCCCCTGAAAATCTCTCAAGTCAAAATCACCCATGTAAAATATTCAAAAAAATCTCAAAAAATCACAAAAAATTTATAAAATCAAATAAATTCAAAAAAAAAAAAAATTTCAAAAATTCAAAAAAAATTCAAAAAATTTAAAAAAATTCAAAAAAATTCAAAAATTTCAAAAATTCAAAAAAAGTCCAAAAACCCAAAAAAACTTCAAAAATTGAAAAAATTCAAAAAAATTTCAAAAAAAATTTCAAAAATTTGCCCCGCTGAACTGTTTTCGGGTCACTTTTGCCCAACGTTAGCCGCTTCCGCTTGCCGCTGGACTGTTTTCGGGCCAATTTCCACCGACTCTTGGCCGTATCCGCTTAGTTTTCCCCAACGCGTGGCCGCATCCGCTTAGTTTTCCCCCGCTGAACTGTTTTCGGGTCACTTTTGCCCAACGTTAGCCGCTTCCGCTTGCCGCTGGGCTGTTTTCGGGCCAATTTCCACCGACACTTGGCCGCATCCGCTTAGTTTTCCCCAACGCGTGCCCGCATCCGCTTAGTTTTCCCCCGCTTAACTGTTTTCGGGTCAATTTTCCCCAACGTTAGCCGCTTCCGCTTGCCGCTGGGCTGTTTTCGGGCCATTTTTCCCCAACACTTGGCCGTATCCGCTTAGTTTTCCCCAACGCGTGGCCGCATCCGCTTTGTTTTCCCCCGCTGAACTGTTTTCGGGTCACTTTTGCCCAACGTTAGCCGCTTCCGCTTGCCGCTGGACTGTTTTCGGGCCAATTTCCACCGACTCTGGGCCGGATCCGCTTAGTTTTCCCCAACGCTTGGCTGCATCCGCTTAATTTTCCCCAGCTGAACTGTTTTCGTGTCACTTTGTCCCAACGTTAGCCGTTTCCGCTTGCCGCTGGACTGTTTTCGGGCCATTTTCCACCGACTCTTGGCCGTATCCGCTTGGTTTTGCCCAACGCTTGGCTGCTTCCGCTTAATTTCCCCCAGCTGAACTGTTTTCGGGTCACTTTTGCCCAACGTTAGCCGTTTCCGCTTGCCGCTGGACTGTTTTCGGGCCATTTTTCACCGTCACTTGGCCGTATCCGCTTAGTTTTCGCCAACAATTGGCTGCATCCGCTTAATTTTCCAAGCTATACTGCTTTCGGGTCAGTTTTGCCCAACGTTAGCCGCTTCCGCTTGCCGCTGGGCTGTTTTCGGGCCATTTTCCACCCACGCTGGCACCGACGGGGCCATGTACACCCACGCGCGTGTACATGAGGGGGCACCCATTTTTGAAAACCTTGCCCCCCTATAGGGGAATATGTATTTTGAGGCTCTAGCCACGCCCAGGATTACCACCCCCTGAAAATCCCCCAAGTCGAAATCACCCATGTAAAATATTCAAAAAAATCTCAAAAAATCACAAAAAATTTATAAAATCAAATAAATTCAAAAAAAAAAAAAAATTCAAAAATTCAAAAAAAATTCAAAAAATTCAAAAAAATTCAAAAAAATTCAAAAAATTCAAAAATTCAAAAAAAGTCCAAAAACCCAAAAAAACTTCAAAAATTTCAAAAATTCAAAAAAATTTCAAAATTTCAAAAAAAATTTCAAAAATTTGCCCCGCTGAACTGTTTTCGGGTCACTTTTGCCCAACGTTAGCCGCTTCCGCTTGCCGCTGGACTGTTTTCGGGCCTATTTCACCGACTCTTGGCCGTATCCGCTTAGTTTTCCCCAACGCGTGGCCGCATCCGCTTAGTTTTCCCCCGCTTAACTGTTTTCGGGTCACTTTTCCCCAACGTTAGCCGCTTCCGCTTGCCGCTGGGCTGTTTTCGGGCCATTTTTCCCCAACACTTGGCCGTATCCGCTTAGTTTTCCCCAACGCGTGGCCGCAT